>NW_027672780.1:430000-467871 GCF_964194105.1 Spermophilus citellus | reverse complement strand
TTGAACAGGAGAAGGAGAGGAGATGGAGGATGAGGAGATGGAGGAGTAAGAGGAGATGGAAGAAGAGAAGATGAAGGAGAAGGAAGAGGAGGAGGAGAAGTAGGAGAAGGTGGAGGAGGATTAGAGATAATGTTGAAGAGGAGGAGGAATAGGAGGAGAGATGAGGAAAAGAGGGCGGGAGCAGTAGGAGGGTGAGAAGGAGGGGGAGGATGAGGAAGATTAGGAGAAAAACGAGGGAAAGGAAAAGTAGGAGGAGAAGAGGAGCTAGGCGGAGAAGGAGGGGAGAATGAGAAGGAAGAGGAGAAAGGTCAAGGAGGGGGAGGAGAAAAGGGGTGGAGGAGGAGAGGAGCAGGAGGAGATGGAGGACAGTGAGAGATGAAGATGAGGAAGAGGAGGAAGAGGAGGAAAAGAAGAGAAGGAGAAGTAGAAGGAGGAGATGGAAGAGGAGAAGGAGGGGGAGGAGGGAGGAAAAGGAGGTAAAATAAGGAGGATTAAAATAGAGGAAAAGATGGAGGAGTAGGGGAGGTGAAGGAGGGGGGCAAGTAATGATGGAGGAGGAGGAGATGGAGGAGAGATGATTGATGACGATGCGTAGGAGGAGGAGAAAGGATGAGGTGGAGTAGGGAAGAGGAGAGGGAGAAGAAGCAAGGGGAAGAAGAGGCGATAGAGGAGGTGCAAGAGAAGGAGTAGGAGGTGGAGAGGAGGCAGAGACAGAGGAGAGATGATGAGGAGGAGGACGAGGAGGAAAGGAGAGTTGAGGAGGAGGAAAGGGAGGAAGAAAAAGGAGAAGATAGAGGAGGAAGGAGGGAGAGGAGAAGGAGGAGGAAAGGAGAGAGACGAGGAAGTGGAGGAGATGGAGTGGTTTGTAGGTAAGTCAAGATCAAGAATGGGTGTCCCTTGTTTGTTCATTTATTCCCAGTAATAGTCTAATTTTGCACAAAAACCAGTCATTTCGTTAGCAATCAGTTTTGTGAAGAGCTGTCATTCAGCGTCACCCTTAGCGGTTACAGGAAGCAGAGAGACAACGTTAGCTTTCAGCATCGTGGAGGAAAAGGGTTCTGCTTTCGGGGCTTGGGGACAAGCTCCAGAGAAGCAAGAAATTGCAGACTCTTCCATCTGCCAGGGTTTCGTGGAGAAGTGGAAGCCCTCGCAGGTCAGGTAACACGTCCTCACAGGAATATCCTGACATCTGAGTTACATGAGAGGCAGATGTCCCCAAGGACCCCCATTCAGACCTTCTCCTTGGCCCCCATTTTGGCCTTGGCTCCCCCACACCTCACTAGGACATGCGTTTTGCCCTAGTCTCCAGTCATATTGGGGATCAGGGTTTCTGTGAACACAGGATATGAGAGTATCTTTTGGACTCACTGCTTTCAAATCCTTTGGGTCTGAACCCTGCGGTGGCATTGCTGGGTCATATTGTGATTCAATCTTAAGCTTTTGAGGGGCCACTATATTGTTCTGCCAAGGGCCACCTGGAGCCCCAGGAGCTAGAGAGGCGGGAGGAGCCTCCCTGGAGCCCACGGAGGGAGCTCAGCCTGGGACTCTGGTCTCAGCCTCTGCCCTCCAGGGCTGGGGGAGGGGTGGTGGTTCCTGGATTACATTGAAGTCTCTGTGTTTTTGGTTATTTATTACAGTAGCCCCAGGAAAACCCTTACAAACTCAGCAGGGCCTCAAGTTGTTTGAGAGGCCTAAGACCCTATTTTTACTGTTGGAAAATAATCATTTTTGGTGCTGAGTTCTGCAGCACTAAGACATTTCATTTGCACTGGTGGATTTTAAGTGAATTATTCCACGAAACTGCACACAAGGCACCACCCCACCACCCAAACCGCACTCTACCTCAGTGTAAGGTTCCCATAGCAACCAACATCCCCATGCCCAGATCATCTGCCAAGATCAGCAGGATGTTTGGCTTCGAGGCGTTCGGTGATTTCTGTTTACAGGTCTGTAGAAGCCAACACACCAGGAGGAGAAGCAGGGTGGAGTCCCTGCAGAGGAAATAAATGTACAGGATTTGGCATGCAAAATATACACCATGCCTATGTAGATGTCAGGCTTCTGGTGAGGGCTTGAACCGAACTCCTATGAGGCCAACTGAGCCCCAAGAGAATTATCCAGTTGTGGGAAGTCTCTGGTTTTGCGTGGAATCCAACAGCCCAAAGAAAACCAGGGTGGAGTCCCTACTGCTAATGGCCAATCAAGACCTACGCTAAGAGAGACCCATTTCCTCCCTGCACCCAAACTGGAGATTCTCAGCAAGCAATCAGAAACTGAGCCCTATAATAAGAAAGTTCCCTCCACTTTAACCCCATGCAAACAGCAGAGGTCCCCTCTTTATCCTCAGGGGATACATTCCAAAAATCTCAGAGGATGTTGAAAGTTCAGCTAGTACCTAACCCTAGATAGACTATACTTTTCCAGTATATATAGATGCCTGTCATAATGTATAATTTATAATCTAGGCACAGTAAAGGATTAACAGAGGCAAATCATAACCAAACAGTTGTAACAATGTGCTGTGACAAATGCCTGACTTACAAGTTTTTCACTTTCTTTCTGTTTTTTCTCCCCATTTATTTTTGGACATAGGGCTACTGAATCCTGGGAGATTTCTGAGTGCATTTGTGGTGACCTTTTGTGGCTACCAACACCCCGGGTGACGCTGGAAACACCCTTTCTTGTTGTGCAAGTCATGGTCTCTCTGAGTTTCTTTTGTCACTAAATGGGTCCTCTGGGTTAAGGTCATTTGAGCTCAACTCTCAGTAAAGCCCGGGCGAAATTGGGTTCCAGAGCCTGGGGCCTGCCATTTGGGGTCCTCGGCGGGTCAGGAGGTGCTGATGGTTGGCAGGCACCTTGGCCCAAGGTGCCCGGAGCTCCAAGGCTGCGGCAAGCGGCAGGCAGGACACTAGGAAGACCAGACCCGCAGGGACACTAGGATTTTAAACCACAGATGGGGGATTCAAAGCAACCCCAGAGACGCAGTGCAGCCGGCAGAGAAGAGAGTCCCTGAGCGTCTGAACAGGGGGCCAGGCTCCCCACCGCCCCAGCGTCACTGGCGGGTCCGGGGCCCAGGACCCAGAGGGACTCAGCTGTCTAGGACGCGCTGGGGGTGGAGCAACCGGGGAGAGCAGGTGGGCGGAGTCACTGCGACGTCACAGTGCGTGTGTGTGTGTGGGGGGGGAGAGTAGCCGGAGGGAAGGGGCGGGGGCTGCCATAGATCTTGTGCGCCTGGCGGGAGGGGGACTGGAGGCAGGTCCCACTGCTGGAGGATCAGGGACGCGCGAGGGCGCAGTGGGAGGACTGGAGGACTCAGAGTGGGACTGGCCTGTCCTAGCGCTGGGAGGGGGACCTAGCTGTGGCGGGGGACAGGGATGGGGGAAAGTCAAGGGTCCGCACCGGGGGAGGGTCATAAGGCCCTGCACAGCTGCGCTGGGGCTGGATGGGGGACTTGGGGACCAGGAGCAGGGCGGGGCGTGTCCTAGAGTGGGGGGTATGGGCTTGCTGGGGGTGGGCCAGGGACGGGCCTGAGTGTTGGGCACCCCGGAGCTGGGCCTGTGAGGAGGACGCGCCCAGGAGCTGGATGGGGCCTTCCTAGGGGGACACAGGGTGGAGGGCGGTGCAAGGGCGTGTTCTAAAGTGCCCGATGGACTGCAGGGGACGGAGCAAGGGGCGTGTCCTTGAGGGGGATGTGCTGGGGGTGGAGCAAGGGGCGTGCCTCAGTGTGAGCGGGCAATGCCTAGATGAGGCTGGGAAGGGATGTGCCCAGGAGCCCACCAGGGCCTGTCTAGGGGGAGACTAGGTCTTAAGGTGGGGTGGTGCATGGGGCGTGCCCTAGGATGCTGGAGGCAGGACAGGGGCGGGCCTTAGTGTTGGGCACCGCGGAGCTGCCCCAGTGTGGACACTTGGTCCCAGGAGCGAAGTGGGGAGTGACTTAGGAGGGGAAGGGGCGGCCCTAGTGTTGGAGGGACCCTCAGTGCTGGGGGGAGGGGAGAGAGGCCAGGAGCGGGACAGCAGTGGGTTAGACTGTTCCTGGGGACTCCCCAGCAGCAGCAGGGAGGGGACATGGGGTGTGTGGTGGGGACTCAAGCGGAGCCCCAAGTTGGGACCAGGTGGTATTCGGGGAGTGATCGGGCGAGACGCCATATTGGGAGGGGACTGGACAGGAGTCTCAGCTAGGGTCAAGACCGTGTTGGGGGAGGGACAGGACTTTGTCTTAGAGTGTGTGACAGGCCATGGCTGGGGGTGGGGACCAGGATGGGACACGGAGGGCTTCGAATTTATTGGGGAGACACGGGCATCGGACTGTGGGTCTTAAAAAAATGTGTGTGTGGAGGGTGTCACAGCCATGTCAGGATGGGACAGGGGACGTGCCTTATAGAGATTGTGGGACTTGGCCCTGGGGAGGGGTCCTGGCTCTGAATGGGAGGGGCAGAGCGGGTCTTAGTGTGGGGACACTTCAGCGCATCTGTGCCGACCTGGTGTGGGGGACACAGGCCATGAGGGGGCAGGGAGCGGGTCTTGGAGGGGTTCGGAGGCCCGAGAGTCTCAGCGTGGGGAGGAGTGTCACCCACCCTTGACCCGGGAGTGGCCCCGCCTTAGTCGCTAGCGCAGTTTCCGCGACTCAACCCGGGCCCCCCCCACCCCCGCTCCTGCTTGGCCCGCGCCCCCTCCTCCTGCTCGGCCCCCCACCTCCCTCTGCGCCCCACCCCAGCGCTGCTCTCTGGGCCGCGCAGAGAATGCGCCTGGGGCTGGGTTTTGGTGACTCGCCATTTCCGAGCACCTCCGCTTCCTTCCCAGGGTCTGGCGCTCGTCCCCTCCCCAGGCCTGAGTGGCTCGGTCCCCGGGGTCCCGCGCACCTGGCGGTGGCCGAGGTGCATCCCCTGGGCCTGGGAGCGCACCTCTGTGTGGATCCCATGGCTGTGCGCTGGCACCTGGGAAGGACCTAGACCCCAGATAGGGGCGCGATCCTCCTGAGCTGGCGTCTCCGCCCACCGGGCTGCTGGGCGCACTCCCTGACCCCGGTGGCTCACTTGATCTGATTAACCTCCCAACTCTGGGCCTGGGGAGTAGCGCCTGGAAACAGGTTCTCCCGGGTCCCCACATCCCGGTGAAGCAGGGGCTTCTGGAGCTGCTTAATCATGATGGGGCACAAGCAGGGTGACTCCCAAGGCAGCCAGGGCAGCTTAGGGAACCCCCCCTTTTTTTATTCCGTCCAAGGGTCTTGGGACAGCCCCACCTCTCTCATAGAATTGGTACAAATTCAGCTCCACCAGACTCCACATTGGGAATCTCTAGGGGGCTGGACTCTTGCTACTTTGTGCTCGCAGGGCCTGGGGTGAAGCCAGAATTAAACCAGTCAGTCTAGACAGGGAAAAGGGGTGAGGCCAATTTTGATGAGTCTGGCCAGTTGGAGACTGTTCCCTGAGGGATTGAAATGTCAATTCCTTCAGTGCCCTTCCTCCACCCTTCTCCAGAACCTGCCCTTGAGCCAATCTGCTGTTAAGATAGCTTGTCCCAGCAATTGCCCCTCCCTACAGGGAGCTACAAGGTTTTTGATTAATGTGTCCTTGGCTGCTCCATCCTGTCCTTCCCCCTTCAGCTCATCTCCTTCCCACCTTTTGACCAGCTCAGGAGCATCTGGTCCTGGAGCTCTTAATGCTTAAGTACTTCCTGGCCTAGGCAGCTCTCAATCACCTATTCAGTACAGAGCAGGCATGTTGGGTTCTGATGAAGCTACTTCACAGTTCTTTTTTTTTTAATTAAATTTATCTTTTTTTCCTGGGGTTTTTCACAATCAGGAGTTGGTGAAGGGGTTCCTGTCATCTGCTGTCTGACAGGTCACAGTGTGGGGGATGCTGTGGCAGGGCCACACCATCTGGAAACCGAAACCATGGAGAATGTTAAGTGTTTGGTTTATGATCCTCCTGATATGGAGAACAGGGCACCCGTCAATCAATAATAAAAGTACGTGTTGCCTGAGAATGCAGGAAAATTCCCAGAATGAGACTAAGGACACAATTGAGCCAGGCCCCAAGGTGTGTTTCAATCACTCTCAGGATACAAACAATAGTGTTATTCCTTAAGAAATTCACAGGGGAAAGATGACCAATCAAAGTTCCCGAGAAATGCCTAATCCACAAGAAATGTTTATCGCAGGGTTAACAATGTCCACTAATGTCCCCCACCCTTCCAAAGCCACAACCTCTACAATAGACTAGTTACAGAAAAACAATCACTGTGCCAACAAGGACCACCCTATGTAACTGGCTTAATTAAAGGAAGATTATAGTATTCCCCTCGAGGACAAGAGGCTCATAAAAATACATTCCCCCCATTAACACCCCTCCTCTGCCTCACACAGGAATTCATGATGAAAGTGGAAAACCCAGAGTTAATATTAATGGCAAATGGGTTGAGGTGCAGAACCTGCCCTTTAGTTAAAAGACTAAAAAGACACGAGATTTGGTGGGCTTTGACCAAGGATCAAGGAGACATTAAGAAAACAGTTAAATAGGTCATATATAAAAAAAGGAAATTACTTTGGAAATTAAAAATAGAATAATGTAAAATTAATATAGATATATTTTAGAGTTACTTCGGAATAATAGGCTTTCACTATTTTAAGTGTTTCACTATTTGAAGTGTGTTTTACTGGGACTTTAGATTGAAAATAAGAAAGCTTACTAATGATTATAGGTGTGCTTTAAAGTTAAAGGTTAATGAAGTAATTATACGTACGATTTAAAGTTAAAAGTTAATAATAGACCAGGAGACAGGTAGTCGAGTTGTGTAGTATAGTGTTATGGGCCAGGTTATATGAGCAATGACCAAACAGACTCCATTTTACCCTGAGACTTCATATCATGTAAGAAATGCTTCTCCCATGCTGAGGCTTGGGTCTATTCCTTGCAAAGACAGTTATAGGTCCTGCAGGGAGCTGTCCCTGGCTGGCCAGCTAAATTCTTTCCATTTGGACAGAACTGGGAATTGGTGTGTTTTCTGAGTGACCTGCCCCACAACAGTGTGCACCTAGTGATTAAGGTAAAAATGTAAATATTTAATCCTGATTGCCAAAGGTTACAGGAAAATATTCTAAACCATGTCCTCAATATATCTTAGATAATCAATATGTCAGAAAAGATTGTGACTCTTGAAAAGTATGGACATCAAATAAGTTTGGGGCTTTGAGACTATTTATTAACTACCTGGAAAGATATCTACAAAAATGATATAAAAATAAAGGCCCCCATAAGGGCAGCAGATTCCTTTTGAAGGCAGCTCAGAACTTGCAACCTGCTGTCCTTCAGCACCACATAAAAATAAATAAAAATTAAATAAAGTTTTTGTATCCAACTACACCTAAAAAAAATAAAAAAATTAAATATAGGGACAGAGTAATACTGGGACAATCTCAGTGAGTATGTTTGTTTCTCTGTGCACCATGTCGCCCCTTGACCTGTCTTGAAAACATTTCAATATCTTGCTGAACCTCACTCCTCAACCTGGGCCCAGGGCTGTTTTGTGTCACGGATGAGGCCTCCTTGGTCCAGGTCCCAGAGACACCCTCATGAATAAAAGCAAATCATTGGCCTCAGCCCACAGGTGAAGGGAGACTGTCCCAAGTCTCCACGGAGTTTCCTACAATGTGAGGATGAAGAGGAGCAAGGAAGAGGTACATGTGCTTGAAAAAGAGTCAAGAAGTTTAAAAAAACCCAGAAAGTGACTTGTTCATTGGACATGGGTTAGCAAGGCAGTGAGATTTGAGGGTGGGGGTAATTAAACATATTTAAGCCATTGAAATGTTTATATCATTCTTCATGTGGGAGGAGAAACGTTTTCTTCAGAAGTAGATCTGAAGTGGAATTTGAGGACAAGTGGTCAAATGTTTAGTCACAGCATTCAGCAGAAATCCTGGGGCAGGAAACACAGAAAATAGGAAGAGTTTGCAGCCCATTCACAAATGCACCATGTGGCTGGGTGGAGAGACCAGTGCTTTGACGGACAGCTGAACTTCCAGGGTCCAAGTTCACGTTCAGGATGTGACTCCTATTTCCTACTTGGATTCTGAATTCTTTTCTTTCTGTTATTATGGTTTTCTACATTTAATTTGCTAGGAGTGATGATTGATTCAAGACTCACATTCTAATCTTAACTGCTTTCTGCTTGCTAAACTACTGTCTATACATCTTCATGATTTCATTTAAATACTTGGGAATTATTTCCCAAGTACTTGATACTGGTTTTATACAAAAATGTACGATGAACTTCTGAAAAGATTTTTTATTGATTCTAATTAGTTACACAGGACAGCAGAATCATTTGGTCATCACATTCTACATAGGTGGATTATACCTACTCATTTTTCTGGTTGCACAGGATATAGAGTTACCCTGGTCATGAAGTCATATATGTACAGAGACTAATGACATGTGATTTATTTTACTTTCAATCTACCTCCATAGCCCCTCCCCCTTTTTTCACTTCCCTCTGTCTAATCCAAAGTACCTCTATTCTTCCCAAGAACCTCACCCTTATTGTGAATTAGATCTGCATATCTGAGAAGACATTTGGCCTCTGATTTCTTGGGACTGGCTTGTTTCGCTTAGCATGATATTCTCCATTTCCATCTATTTGCTGGTAAATGTCATCATTTTGTTCTTCTTTTAGGCTGCATAGTATTCCATTCTGTATATATACCAAAATTTCTTTATCCGTTCATCTGTTGAAGGGCACAGAGATCAGAGATCCCCCAACCTTTGTTACAAAAATGCCATTGAGTCTGAAAAACCAGCCTGTACCTCAGAGCAAAGCCTATCCAAGGAAGGGGCATGACCCTTGTCCTTTAAAAGACCCACAGATCACTCCTAGGCATAAATGCACCCTGCTGGGTTGTTTTTCTGCAAATAACAGGAGATATCTTCTGTGCCAGGTGTCCCTGACTCAGTTTAGGTGAGGACCCATAGCAACCCCCTAGCAGCCACCAATCAGCATGAGATAGGGAAATACCTGGGATGCCAGATGACCCTCCCAGTAGTTTATGGTGGTTGATAACATGTTGGGAAACCATGTAGTTCAGCACATACAATCCTCATGGCCTAAACCAACAAGTTCAAATGAATCCCCCTCTATACTAATCAATCACCCCTACCCATCTTGTTCCCACCAGTGAACGTGCTAATCATGTTTTAGAGTTGTTTTATGATTTTCCCGCGGTGCGTGATGATTTGCAAAGAGATGCTATGACGTATGTGAAGTCCCTGCCTTCCCCAGAGAGTGTATAAAACTGCTGCAAACCCTGGGCTAGAGGCCTCTCAGCATCACAAGTTGCTGGATGCACATGGAGGACCAAGCTAGCTCCCAATAAACAATTCTTTGCTGCTTACAAGGATCTTGGTCTCTGGTGGTCTTTGGGGGGTCCTGGATTCGAGCCTAACAAGTCTAGGAAAGATTATTGTAATAAACTTCAATTGGGCTTGAATTTTGTTAAATCTTTGTGAATTCTATAATTGTTTTGTAAAAGTCACATAAGTTTTTATAAATATATTTTTTAAATTTCCAAAAAAGTAAAAGAAAACAGTGCACCACAAATTGACTTAAGGATTCAGTGTATTCTCTAAACTTGGAGAGAAATTGACAAGTTCCCTAAAACCCACATCAATTTGTGAAGAAAACCAAAACTATGACCCACTCTTTCAAATACATGACAAAACTCTGTGGTTCCGCACAGTGACATCAATTCTTACTGAAAAACTACAGTGAACAAACCACAAAGTTCTAGCCTGAGATTGGATTCTTATAAACCACTGGGAGTATTTGAAGATGGAATGATGCGCACAACTGTGAACAATTCATTACAGTAAATGGACCAAGAATTTCAATGAGGACAGAAGTGTTTCTAAAATGATTCTAGAAAATTCAAAAGTTGTCCTGCAGAATGATGAAGCTGCAGCCCCAGCACCAGTCACACACTAAACATACAGTCATCCATGGTTAACAAATACATGAAAAAAAAGTTCAATATCTCTAGTAATTAGAGAAATGCAAGTTAAAACTATTCCCTCTCACTCCAGTCAGGAGGGCCATTCTCAGGAATACAAGTATCATTAAATATTGGCAAGTAGGTGGGGAAAAGGTTCACTCACCCATTGTGGGTGGGACTGCAGATTGGTGCAACCACTCTGGAAAGCAGTATGGAGATTCCTTGGAAAACTTGAAATGGAACCTCCATTTGACCCAGCTATGCCACTTCTCGATTTATATCCAAAGGACTTAAAAATCAGCGCACTACAGTGACTCAGCCACAAAAATGTTTACAGCAACTCAATTCACAATAGCTCAACTATGCAATCAGCCTAGTTGCCCTTCAACAGATGAATGGATAAAGAAAATGTGATACACACACACACACACACACACACACACAGGGAGGTTGAGGAGGGAAAAAATAAAAGTGTATTGGATTAGATAAAGGGAACTTATGGAAAGGGAGGGAAATGGTATAGGAAAGAGAGTAAACTGAATGGGAAACATTTTTTTAATTATTTTTTTAAAGAGGGGGGAGAGAGAGAGAGAGAGAGAGAGAGAGAGAGAGAGAGAGAGAGAGAGAGAATTTTTAATATTTATTTTTAGTTCTCGGCGGACACAACATCTTTGTTGGTATGTGGTGCTGAGGATCGAACCTGGGCCGCACGCATGCCAGGCGAGCGCGCTACCGCTTGAGCCACATCCCCAGCCCTGGGACACATTTTTTATGTTCATATATAACTACAGACCAGGGTAACTCCACATCATGTACAACTAAAAGACTGGGATCCTAATCAGAATAAGTTACACTGTATGTATGTATAATGTGTCCAAATATACTCTATTGTCATGGAACACACAGAAATGCAAATACTGAAATTACTCGAATTATCAAGGCAAAAAACAAGAGGGAATTTTGGGGATCTTGAGAGAGGATAGATGTCTTAGAATCATAGTGAAGGTACAATCAGAAACCACTTTTAAAAAATTTTTATTTTTTATTTGATTTTCTTGGTATGGAGGATTGAACCTATGGGCACTTAACCACTGATCCACATGCCCAGCTCTTCTTTATATTTTATTTAGAGAGAAGATCTCACTGAGTTGCTTCAGGCCTCACTAAGTTGCCAAGGCTGGTTGGAAACTCGCAGTCCTCCTGCACCAGCCTCCTGAGCTGCTGGGATGACAGGCATGAACCACTACATCAGAAAGAACAGAAAATTTGATAAAGAGTACCTCATCAAATTGATAAGAATTTTCTCTTCAAACACCATAAAGAATGTGAAAACAGTCTCTAGACTGAAGCATTCCAAAATCTATGCATACTTCAGTATAACATTATTTTACTAATGAATGTTTTCCAAAGGTTATTGATATGCTCTGTGCAAATACCCCCATCTCTGAAATCTGGGGGATCTTAGAGTAGGTCTCCACTTGCTGCTCAGGTGACACAATCTGAGGCTAACAGGGACCCTAAGAACTCTGCAGCCGCGTGTTCCTTCAAGAGCCCAGCAGGGTGCGCCCTTCCCACAACTCCACCCTTCTCCTGCAGGATTTTTTTAATTGGAGGAGGAATGATGGGGTCTGACTCTCATTCATGCTTTCCCTGCAAGTGAGGATACAGAACAACTCCAAAGCTGAAACCAAGCCTCTTGTGGACAAGATATCAGGAAGCTAGACTCAGCCTCCAGAAACCTGACCCCTGGCCTCATTTGAATGGCTTCTCCTCAATAAAAGTGTTCAGCCTGTGTGTGTGTGTGTGTGTGTGTGTGTGTGTGTGTGTGTATTTTCTGAATCTCCTACTAGATCAGATGGCTGTAACTTGGGGATGCATTTGCTTATTGCAGAAACAAAGCCATCTATGTTCCTGGGATGGCCCCCCAAATCCCTCTTCTTGTTCCTGACTATATAATTATAAGAAATAAATAGATGTATACACAAGGATCATCAGCTACATCACGTGACGTCACATGAAAGCGTTCACTCCTAGTTAAAACAAATTGAAATGTATCCAAAATATCTTAAGAACCACGTGGTTACATAAAGTTAATCAATTCTACTGTATTAATTATAGGTTATGCCTTATCTACAGAAATATCCAAGGACTTTAACTATATTTACTTTGATATTTCTTTTATTTTTTTAAAAAAAAATATATTTTTTTAAGTTGTTGATGGGCCTTTTCCTTTTTGATTTATTTGTATGCATTGCCAAGAATCGAACCCAGTGCTTCATGCATGCCAGGCAAGTGTGCTACCACTGAACCCCAACCCCAGCCCTCATTGATATTTCTTTTTTATCAAGGTACAAAGATAATTATTTTTCAGAAATTATTTTCAGAAATCATTTCAAAGTGTAACCAGGAAAAATTCTAAAAGGAATTTCAACAGAGGAGAAGCACACACTGGAGGACCTAAGTAGAAAGAAATCATCTTTGGGTAAACCAAGATCTTTATATTCTAGATTTTTATGATAAAAATATTTTCCTAAATAGAAATATATTTATATTATTAATTAGACAGATAATATAGAAATGTAAAAAAAAAAGATTTGTATGTACTGGACTGTCTAAAAGTTTTAACTGATTAATTCAAGGATATTTCAGGCTATTTCCCTGATTTTACTCTCTATGCTGATACTGAGCTAATATTTTTTGTTCATATTTTGACATGATAAAGACCTATTAAAATATTAAGTTTAATTGTGTTAAGCAAGGTCTTTATTGCCTAATGATTCTTATTGTTTAAGGCAAGGATTAATTGGGGTGAATAAATTCACATCCTTGATTAAACACTAAATACATTAAACTGCTGACTTAGATTCTAATTTTTACAATTCTCCTTGGAGACTAAATTTGATTGATTCAAAGACTGTCTATTCTTGCATATTTTGTTTGTTGAATCATTTTGAGATCTGGGAATTTTATTAGGACTGAGGTTCTCCAAATTAAAGTTGTATGTTAGTTTTGAGCAATAAAGGTTGCAAACCTTGTTGAAAATTCATGGACATGATAGAAGTTCTCTGACTGGACCTATTATCCATAAAAATATGGTAGGATTTATATAATGCTTAATGACATTTTTAAAAAGACAATCGAGAGACACCTATTTAAAGGATAATATTCTGAGACATGAAGATATTTTGAGACCTTCTCTCAGAAAGAGATTGAGGATTCCTTTTAAATTGCTAGGATGGATCAACTAGTATATATATTGGGAAATTACAATAATCAATACAAGGTAAATCTGATCATTTAAATACTTGTACTACTATCCATAACTTAAACTGATGATACTATGGCTTATGCCAAGTCTTTACTCAATTTTATTAAATAAAGAAAAGGGGGAACACAGGACCCCAGAGGCACACACTAGATCTTACAAAATATTTAATTTTTTTCTTAATTGTAACATTGAGAATCTCAGGGCATATAGCTCAGTTGTTAGGGTGATTTCCTCACATGCACAAGGCCCTGGGTTCAATCCCCAGCACCATCCCCCCCAAAAAAAAAATTGAGACTGCTGCTGAATTTACTGAATCATGTTGACTGCTGCTGAATAAGATTCAGTAAATTAAATCAGATTTGAAAAGATAGAATTTAAACCTGTCATCATGAAAATGACTGAAAAACCTGACACAGGAAGGTAAATCTTCCAACTGCAGATTTCCATCCATGCAGCATCATGAGATTGACAGGTAAGCAAAAATTATGAAGAGACTTCTATGGACCCATTTCTCAGATCTATTTTTTAAAATTATTTTTTTTAGTTGTAGATGGAAACAATACCTTTATTTTGTTTATTTTCTCATGTGGTGCTGAGGATCAAACCCAGGGCCTCGCACGTGCTAGGCGAGTACTCCACCACCGAGCCACCACCCCAGCACTCAGATCCATTTTTAATGTACATTGTAGTGTGGACTGGAAATCCCACCCGTGAAACTAGATTAACCCTACTGACTGTAGTGGCCAGTTATATGTCGATCCTATGGCAAACAAGTTGTCTGGGATTGTATTTGAGGAAAAGACACCATACGAGAAACCTAAACCAGACAATCTTGCTGGCCCTTGTAAATTAAGACTCCTTATCGGGACCATTGTCCAAAGAGAAGGATTGTTGAAAGAGCATTTTTCTCTACAGGCCAGTTATTTACATAAGGTATCCACCAACGTAGGGTTGCCCTGATAATGCTACAATGGAAATTGGCACGTTTCCTAAGTATTATTCTTGAGTATTATGCAAATGTCTAGTCAGGACCACACAAGAGGTCTAGAAATAGTGGATGCATTTAGGCTGGTCTCCTAGAATGGACAAGAACAATTACAGGAGGATGCCTGTCACCTGGAGGTTTTACTGGTAATACCCTAACCCTCATGAGATGGCACCCAAAAGGATGTTAGGATGTTTGTCTTCTGCCGTCAGAATATCTACATCACTGACAGATCTAACAGATTCCTTAAATGTGAGAATTAAGAGAAAGGATGATGACTATCCTGTAGCCTGTATGAATACAACTCATCTTAGTTATTTCCAGCTGATATTTCAGAGCTACACTCTGCTGAAGTTAAGATTCAGGTCTGAAACAGGTGCATGCCAGTTATCCAGACCTAGGCAATCTCCTGGTCTCATGAAGTGACCACTTTAAATATTATCCCTTGCTTCCATGATACAGTCTTTATGGCTCTGTTTCAAACTTACAACATAGGGATTCTCTTAACGTCAGACTTAAATTCCTTCCAAGAGCTTGCATAGTCAAATAAATAAATGCTGATGGTAAAACTAGAACTGAGTTAAAATGCTCTAAAAGGCCACTGTGATAAATATTGTGACTGAGCCCTCTGCTCCATGGTTTGTGGAGAGGCTGAAGCGCCATGCCAAATGAAAATGTCCATGTTACCATTGCAAAGTGCAAGGCTTCCCAATAAAATCAAGAAAAGATGAAGAATCTTCTGATGAGTATTTGGCAGAATACTACTACTACTACTACTACTACTACTACTACTACTACTACTAACCTGGATCTTCCAAGTTGGCTATGTCCCAGAGATAGTATGTTTTCTACTAATGCCTTTTGTGTTTCAATAGTAGATCATGATGACCTTGGACCATGAATCCAGTGACTGAAAGATACAATTTCCCAATCGCCTTCAAATATTAAGTAAGAGGAGCTATGTGGGGAGCCACTCTGAATGACTCCCCGCCTTCCAGTCCTGAAGCAAGAGGCTCTGACAGATCACAACATCAACCCCTGAAACACTCTCTCTCTCTCTCTCTCTCTCTCTTCTCTCTCTCTCTCTCTCTCTCTCTCTCTCTCTCTCTCTCTCTCTCTCGTTCTCTCTTTCTGTGAACCCTTAAGGTCAGAGGAGACATCATAGAACCCAAAGAAAAAGGTATCAGGCAGCCAGGAGGGAGATCTGGGGCAAAGATGGGACTAGTTTGCTCATTACATTTCCTGATCTGGGTCTCAGGTGTGTAGAATTGGACATTGTTTTATTTTTATTTTTCTAATGACCTCTACCTTTGGATAGGATCGCTCAGTCAATTCCCATATAATGTCACTGTTGATGTCGTTAGTTTTATATCTGCCCTTTTGCATTCTATTTTCATATGTCTTTTTGGAGGGAGGGTGGGGACTGGGGATTGAACGCAGGGGCACTCAACCACTGAGCCCCATCCCCAGCCCTATTTTGTATTTTATTTAGAGAAAGGGTCTCACCAAATTGCTTAGGACCTCACCATGGCTGACTCTGGCTTTGAACTCACGGTCCTCCTGCCTCAGCCTCACAAGCTCCTGTGACTTGAAGTGTGCACCACCAAGCCCAGCCCTCTGAACTACATGCCCTGAACTACATCTCTATTGCAAGTTTTATTCTGAGACAGAGTGAAGCTAAATTGCAGAGGCTGCTCTAGCAGGTTACTGATCTATTTTTGTTATTGTTTGTTTTGTTTTGCTGTTTGTTAATGAAGGTTTCTGATTTTTTTTAGAGAGAGAATGAACTCATTATAGAGCTGAGACCTCCTGAGAAACTGAGGCAGTGAAAAGACCCCCTTGAGCCCGTGATTTTTGCAATCACATCAGAAAGTTTTCAGACATGTCACCCTGAAACAGGCATGAACTTCTTGAAGGGGAAGGGGACATTCTCAAGGGCGAGAGTGGGTCCTCTCAGAAAGCAGAGGGACCCTGTGCCTCTTCTGCACTCTAGTTTTATTGGAGTCCCTGGGAAATTTCCAGAGACTCCTGCCCAGGTGCACTTTTTGACTTTTGACAGCAGGGTGACATCATACTTTCAAGACTCCAGTCATGGCAACTCTATGTCACCTTGGCCCATGCTGAGCCATTATAACTGGATTCTTATCCAAAGAATTATCCTTTCTTCAAAAATCTGGTCTGTGGAAGGAGTCACAAAGTCTGTCCCCGCATAGTCACTTGGGTTCCTCTTAGGGGGTTTCCTGCCTGCATTTCTCATGCAGATCACAGGTAGTTGGCTGAGGAATGTGACATCTCCTGTCCACTTGGGCCAGGCAGAGTTGCAGGTAAATTGCTTTTTGGAAAAGAATGCACGTGCAGGTCAGCACGGTGGGCCCATTTTATAGGATAATTCTCTTAACCGTCTGTTCCCAGCATTCTTGTGTGTGTCCCCTAAAAGACTAAGAGACACAGGTACAGAAAACGCACAGCTTTCACTGACAGTGTTTCAGGATTTAACATGTGGGCAAGCAGGCAAGTTGCAGTCAGCATTCTATCCACTGGTTCACAAGGTCCCTGTTTCCCACCCCAGTTCCTCTTTGGCAAAGTACTATGGGGTGCACCAACTTCCAGATCTTCATCTGGGTTTCACTGTGTCCCACTGGGCTGTTTAAAGAAGCATGCTGCAGGGCAGAGTGGCACATGCCTGAAATTCCACTGGTTTGGGAGGTTAATGCAGGAAAGTTGCAAGTTTGAAGCAGCCTCTGCAGGTTAGGGAGGCCCTAAGCCACTTAGCCAGACCCTGTGTAAAAGTAAAAAAGAGCTGGAACTTTGGCTCAGTGGCTAGGCAGCGCTCAGTTAAATCCCTGGTATCAAAAACCACACATACTTGTATATAAAGCAATACACCCTTAGTTGTCCCCAACTCCCTTTGTCCTTTTGTGCCGGGAAAGTCTTCTTGGATTGAGTGCATCTTGGAGCTAGACATTTTTGACTTTACCTAAATCAACAATGTTTCTTTCGCTCTTTGTCAGGGTGACCCCTCCCCTACCTCCTGTGGGTCCAGGGTGGCTCAGGTGCATGGACTTGGGATCTGCCACATCCACAGTCTGAGGCTGTACATGTGACTCTCCATTTTGCTCTCCTTACCCTCAGGCTGCCTTTCTTACTTCTCAATTATACATTTAAAGCAAAATACTGTATTCTCATACCCATCCATGTTTGGTATTTTATTTAGAGTCGGGCTCTCATTGAGTTGCTTAGCAGCTCATTTTTGCTGATGGCTAGATTCGAACAGGCAATCCTCCTGTCTCGGCCTCCTGAGCCTCTGGGATTACAGGCATGATCAATTATGCTTGGTCTCACCCTCTGATTTGTCAACTTCTTCATTGGATTGATTGTAGCTTGGAGTCACCATCTGGAGTTATTATCCCGGGCCCATTACAGTTATGCTCACACCCACCTTCTTTGAACCACAATAAAAGCAATGCTCAGTGGCAAAGTGTCCTGCCCTCCATTCAGTATCTACCACGGGGGACAATAAAGGCACCTGGAATTCAATTCTCAGCCCTGGGCAACTATGTGTCCACTTTTCCACACCTGTGGAAATATGACATTTTACCCAATAGCCCCCCTAGTCCATGGGCAATATTGATAGGTAGAATGAACTTGGGCCAGTGAGCAGGATGTGAAAGACTTCACAAAGCCCAACTTAAGAGTAGAGAAAAAAATTGTACTTAATTTCCAAGAGGGGGATAGACATGAGAGGCAGTATTGGCCCCAAGTGGCAATTTTTTATGGTTTATATGCAGGGTTAATGGGCCCAGCTGAGCAGGGTTTTGGTTTCTTTCTGGTTAAACTATCAGTTGAAACCCAGGATGCTGAGAGTGCTGGGTCATCGCCTGGGGGTATGTTGCTTCCTAGGGCTTGTGGCTTTTCTTGAAAACCTTGACATGGAAAGAATACACTGGAGGGGGACTTCCTCCTGACAAAGTGAGGTCAGTCTTTGCAATAGAGTGACATGCGTCCAGGGGGCAAGTGAGCGCGAGCTCACAGACAAGTTATAAGACCACAGATTCCTGAAGCTTAAATCCTACAGATAATACTAAATCCTAGAATCAATTTCCCCTATCCATACATGCCTATGATTACCCTTTCTACAAAACCTCAAAGTCCTTGTCAGCATCTGAAGACAGGGTAAGGACAGGGTTTCCTTGTCTTCCTGGTGTAGCTGCACTGGTCAAAGTTTCTTTCCTGCTTTGCATCATAACCTTTTCTGTTTGGTTTTGGGTGAACACCTGACCAGACCTGTGGGGTCACCAGAGTCACGTCTCTGCAGAAGACTTCCTAACAGTCGAAGTAGAACATCGACACTAAGCCCAAAGCACCCATTTTTTTCCACAGCACATTGCTGCCCTAGAGGATTGCCTTCCTTCCTCCCCCACCCTTTCTGCTGGGGAGGGAGCCTTGGGCATCAGAGCCAACCCCAGTTGCTTCCTTTCATAGATCAGGAGCCTCCTCAAAGCAACAGAGGTCAGGAGGTCAGGAGAATTACTGAAGTTTTCAAATTGTTTTCATTTTTAGATATTATATATGGGTCATATATATGATATCTTTAAAAAGTGTTTCAAAAATTTGGAGACTGTGTCTTTCTAAGTCACATGAGGTCGCATCAGCTGGGGGGAATATATATATATATATATATATATATATATATATATATATTATATAATATAATATATTATAGATAATATTCTGATTAGATGTACTTGGTGTGAGAAATATATATATTATATATATATTTTATATATATATAAATATATTATATATAAACTATATTATATAAAATATCTATTTTATATATAGAATATATTATATAAAATACATATTTTATATATAAAAATATATATTATATATTATAAAAATATATGATATATATTTTATATTTACAAAAATATATAAAATATATATATTATATAAAATATATAATAAAATATCATTCTTTCTTTTTTAAGGTACTGGGGAATAAACCCAATGGGGCTTGACCCCGACCTCTGAGCTCCATCCCCACCCTTTTCATTTTATTTGAAGACAGGGTCTCACTGTTTGCAGGTGCTGACCTGACCTTGGGCTCCTCCAGACTCAGCCTCCAGGAGAAGCTGTGCTTTGTTTTTGTGTAGAGGTTAAACCCAGGGCCTCACTATGTTCGGAAAGCACTCTGTGGCTGAAGCCTAGCTCAGTGGCCTGTGTCACCTCTGTTGCAGAGGCTAAGCCAAGGCTTCCCACCTGGATTAGTTCCCAGCACAGCCTGGAAGCTCCTCCTGAAAAGGGCTGGCGCCAAGAATCTGTCACTCTACCCAATTTCAGCCTGTGATTGGATGATGTTAGCTGTCAGTCACGATCCAGAGGCGGGCCTGGAGGCCATCCATCCGGATCGCTGGGGGGAACTGTCCAATCAGTGTGCAGAGGGAGGGGAAGGGCGGGCTTCCGCAAGCTTGTGGGCTTTTCTTCCTCACCAACTGGGCTACTCCTGCTCCAGGCCCCGGGTTCTCTGCTCCAGGGACCCAGGTGACTGTGCTGCCAGTGTTCTCGGGGATCTCGGGTGCCCGGAGGTTCCTCCAGAGGATGCCAGGTCACCAGAGAAGCCAAAAATGGTGAGTTCGCAGAAGGTAGGCATCAGCACTTGCCTTGGAACCCGGCGGGCGGGTGAGCAGCTGAGTGGCGCGCGGAGTCGCTGCTGTCGGGTGGCCCTGGGCCCTGTCCCCTGGTTCCCTGGGTTTGAAAGGGAGGCTCAGGTCCCAGGTGTCCCCTTTGATCCCTACCTGTGGCCCACACTCACTTTTCCCAGCGTGTAGGAAGCAGGACCATAAATGCACCTTCCTTCTTTCAGTGGAGCTCCACCCAGTGGAGGTCCTCCATATTGCAGGCGCCTCCTGCCTTCTAAAAGGCCACCTTCCCTCCACCTCACAGCTCAGCCAGACATTCCTTCTTCCCACTTGTTTCAAATAGACACAGTCTGCTAATTGTCATTATCGCTTAGTGAAATATTGGAAAGAATCAATAAATCTTCCTTCCCCCCTCCCTCCCCCCTCCCTCCCCCCCTCCCTTCCTCCCTTCCCTTTGTGTTGGAATCTGGGCTGGCCTCCAATTTGTGATCCTCCTGCTTCAGCCTCCTGCTTACCTGGGGTTACAGGCCTGTGCCAATGTCCCTGGCAAGAACAACACTTTTGAAAGCATTTGTTTTCTATTTGTGAATATTATCCTTGAGGGGCAAGAATAATCACTTAACACTTCCTTGTTTTTGGTCAGAATAACTGCTTTAAAGGGAATAAGGGGGTTGTTTATAGATCCCAGGGATATGGAATCCTGGGCTACATCAATACAGTATAACTGCTCCCTTTTCTGAGAGTCCATGATGTAGAGTCACACCAGTCCTGTAGTTAGGTAAGCACACAGAGTAATAATGATGTAGGGACAAAGGAGGCAAGGCACTGAAGGTAGCTGGAAACAGTTTCATCTGGCTGCAGCCAGTCTCAGAGGGCACTGTTTTTGCTGTAATCAATCCATCCATCCCCTGAACCCTGAGTTCAGGTGGTTTCAGAATTTTATACCCAGCATGTAAGGGGAGGGGCTCAGATTTCACATTGTAATACCGGGACCCCCAAATAACTCTCAGACCACACAGTCTCATTCCAGTTGAGCCTTTATTGCTGGCCAGTGGCAGACACTCTGCTCTCGAAAGAATGAGATGGTCAGAGTGGTGCCCCTGCCTTCAGTTGGCTCCATATTTAAGCACAAAAACCACAAAAGGGAAGTTTGGGGGTTCAGGCAACATAAGCAAGCCTGAAAGTTGTGGTCAGTTAGTCTCCAGTTGGCCCTATAGATCATTCTGTGTTCTTGGGGAATTTTCATGAACAAAAGATTACAAACTGCCCCAGTCATGAGCTTTTTGAATGTCATGGCTGAGTTCACAAAGTGGAGTCACCATAGTCAAGTTGTCACATCACACACATAAAAGCAGCTTTTTCTTTCTCTGTTCTGGCCAAGTTAACCCTTCAAGGACAGCACCTGAGGAGGGGACAGCTTCTCCCCTTTCTTTCCTCCTCCACCAGCTGTTACCATGGAGCCCAGTTGGTGACTTCTCTGAAACCCAGCTCAAGGCTAGAGGCCTTGTTTGCACATTTCTACAAACTACTATACTGGATACAAGTGTGTAAAAAAACCAGTAAGGGGGAGTCCAGCACCTGGAGTGCTGATTTCTTCCAGACTAGCAGCCCAGTAAAATAGGGCAACACAAAAATAGGAAGTTTATCTACACTGAACTTTTTTGTGGACACTCTTTTGTTGACAGTCCTAAAATTAGCCATGGTGAAGATTTCTGGAGAAACCCAGCTAAAATTTTCTGTGAAAAAAGGGGATGCCACTATAATAATGTCTGATTCCCTGATTGTCCTTCATCCCCAGCTCTTTTCAGTATGATTTTCAGAAAGGATCTTGCTATGGTGCCCAGCCTGGCCTGAAAGTTGTGATCCTCCTGCCTCAGCTTCCCAATCTATTGGGTTTAAAGGCATCAACAACCCCAGCTACAGAAAATAGTTCATTTTAACCCAAAAATTAATTATCATACTAAGGAACATGGATTCAAGTTATCCTGAATGATGTGTGTGTCCCTCTCTGGAAGAGATTACATTACTTTTTTTCTTTCTTTTTCTTCTTTATGTTCTTTCTTTCTTTCCTTCCTTCCTTCCTTCCCCTCCCTCCCTCCCTCCCTCCCTCCCTTCCTTCCTTCCTTCCTTCCTTCCTTCCTTTCTTCCTCATACCAGGGATTGAACCCAGGGGCACTTAAACACTGAGCCACATCCCCAGCCCTTTTTATATTATATTTTCAGACATGATCTCACTAAGTTGCTGAGTCTGGCTTTGAATTTAGCAATCCTCCTATCTTAGCCTCTCGTGCTGCTGGGATTACAGATGTGTGCCACTGTGCCTGGCCTCCATGAACTTTTATAAAAGAAACTGTGTATCAGTGCATTAACCAATTGCATTGGTAGGAACATCAGATTGGTGGGGTACAGAAAAAACAAAGAAAATTTCTTCTGTATGTCTGTTACTTCATTGTGAGCTTTGGTAGATTTTGGAGACGTCTGGTAAGGTCAGTGATATATTCTGAGAAGTTTTGAGATTGTGGTCTGATACAGAAATTAAGATGATTGGCTATTAAAGATAATGTTTGCTCTCCATACAGAACCCTGCCTTTCCACCCTCATGGTGGTCTAGTTAGCCAAAGTCAAGTACTCTGAAGGTTCTTTGATGTAGATGCAACTGTATAGAGAACTTGAGTTCACAGCTGTAAAAATCTTGTGCTTTTTCTTTGATCTTCCTTAGGTGTAGGCACCATGTCAGATTTCTTGGGCAGAGGTTCCCTTTGGACACCTCCCAAAGTCCCATGTTCTCAGCCACTGTCCTCTCCTGGAGCTGCCACAGAGTGCCCACAACTGCCCTGTGCCTTGCAGGGTGAACAGAATTTCAGGCCCTGGGTCAGCTCCCCCTAGAGGGCAGCCTGATGTGTGGGGGGCAGGCTCTCAGGGAAGCTGCTGGGGCCCCTGGGCTAAGGAATCTCCTGGAAAAGGCCTCATCTAAACAGCTACTTCCTTGGGACCTTGTTTTCCCCAAGCTCTGTTCCCATTATTTGGAGACAGGTGGACAGTCTGTCTGTGGATGCTGGTCCTGAGGGTCAAGGTGAGCAGTGACTCCTACCCTTTTAGTCTCTCATGGTGTGAAGGAGCAAAACCTCTCCTGGAGCATAAGGACCACCCACCCCAGTGCAGAGCTGTGCAAACCTGAAAAGCCTCAGACTGGAGTCATGGTCCAGGTGCCTGGGAGGGTGATCCTGGATGCTTTCCATGAGCAAGACCAGGAGGAAGCATGTCCCAGCTGTCAGGGACCTTCCCTGCCCCTTGAGCCTGACACATCTGTGCTCCCTCAGCACCAAAGCTTTCTGTGTATCACTTTGAAATGATATGCTCACTTATCTGAGGCCCTGGTTTATTTATTCAGAGCCAAATGGGATGGACTATTATTAAAGAAGCAAGAGAGAGTTGGGTTAAAATCCACTTTTTTTTTGTTGTTAAAAATCCCAGATTACCGCCAGATACAGTGGTGCACATCTGTGACCCTTCCTGCTCCAGAGGCTGAGACAGGAGTGTTGCAAATTTGAGGACAGCCTTAGCAACTTAGCGAGGCCTTATGCAACCTGGTGAGTCTGCGTCTCAAAATAAAATATAAAAATGACTGGGGATGTGGCTCAGTAGTAATATCTCTGGCTTTAATCTCGGGGGCATAAAAAAAAATAAAAATAGAAAAAGAAAACATCTAATTGCCTAATTTACCTTTTGCTACCCCTGAGCATGTGTAGAAAGTTTGTAAGATTCAGATTTGTCTTTTCAGTGGTTTCAAATTAAAATCCAACCCTCGATTCCAAAATACCGCGTAAGATACAGAGAAACTCTGTCTTGCATTATTGCTGCAGAATTTGAGTCCAATTCTACAAAAATAGTGGTGGATAAATTTATGAATGTGATTTCATGGAAACTTGTATCTGTCCTTCACAAGGTGATGAATTTGACAAAGGACGACAGTTTTTCACTGTTGTTGTCTGAACTTGGCAGGTTCATGCTAACTGTGTGGTTTTTTGTTATCAGGAATGGAACCCAGAGGTGCTTAACCACCAGCCCCTTTTAGATTCTTTGTTTTGAGACAGAGTCTTGCTACATCTTCTAGGGCCTCAGACTCCTGAACCACTGGGGTTACAGGTATGCACCATCACACCCGTCTTCATTGTAAATTTTAAGGACAATTTTGGCAATAGCTTGAATACCCAACTGTAATCATTTAATCACTGAATATCAGTGAAAGAGTAAATGACACCTGTTTCCTGCAAAGGAGAGATCCATGTGTCTAAATAAGGGTGCTGATCCCCTCACCATGTCACCTAATTCCTGTTCCCTCCCAACTGCCTCCTCGTAGGGCCACCCCTTTGGGAGCTAGCCTTTTAGCTTACGAAATTTGGGAGTAACATAAATGCTCTCTCTATTCTCTCTGTCTTGTACAACATTTTGGCTGGTCTTAGATACAGTTTACTATTTCCAATTTTTTGAAGAGTATTTTTTGTTGTGGCTGTAGTTGGACACCATACCTATTTATTTATTTTTATGTGGTGCTGAGGATCAAACCTAGGGCCTCTCATGTGCTAGGCAAGCAGTCTACTGCTGAGCCAGAATCCCAACCCAACTATTTAAATTTTTAGATGTAGTTTTTCTTAAGTTTACCTCCAAAATACAGTAAACCGTGCCCTAAATTTCACAGAATTTACTGAAACACTCAGTGTTTTTTCAGAGAGTTTAGATCATGGGAACATTCAGTCTTCTTTGTGAGAAAGTGTGGTGTCTTTCCACTGATTTTGTTGTGTTTTTATGCCTCTAATTGTGTGCCTTTTGTATTATAATCATTGTTATCTCTCATTACATGTATTTTACCAAGCACTACTCTCCAGCCCAAGAGAATGAGTATTGTAGACTGTTGTTTATTTATTTGCTTACTTATTGAGTGCTGGGAATTGATACCATGGACTTGCTCATGCTTAGTTATCTCCCAGAAATGAATTTCAATTTCTGAGCAATGTTCTGGAGGTGGGCAGGTGTTTTACTGGGGAATAAACCTACAGGCACTTGACCACTGAGCACATCCTCAGCCCTTCTTATTTATTTATTTATTTATTTATTTATTTTTATTTTGTATACTTGTAGATGGATAGAATACCTTTATTTTATTTATTTTTCTGTGGTGCTGAGGATCATACCCAGTGCCTCACACATGTTAGCAAGTGGTGTGCCACTCAGCTACAGTCCCAGACCCCCTTGTTATTTTTGATGAAGACCAGTCTCACTAAATTTCTGAGTGTCTTGCTATGTTGCTGAGACAGGCCTCAAACTTTTGCCATTTTCCTGCCTTGACCTCCCTAGAGGCTGAAATTACAGGTGCACACCACTACACCAGCAGTTGGAATGAGTTTTAAAGACTTATTATCCAATTTCTTTCCAGATAAAAATAGTATTGAAAATCAGTTTTCTTGATTTTGTTCATACTTTTGAAATTTGTAACTATGACTCTTCATAAACTTTGTTTTTATGAGCAATTTTAGGCTTACATAGTTTTAGTCAGTGTTCTCTAGAGGAAAAGTATCAAGAGGAAGTATGATTATCAAAGGGGATTCATTAGATTGGCCTACTTGACCTGAAGGTGCATGTCCACAGTGGCCATCTGCAGGCTGGAGAGCATGAGAAGAAGTAGCTGCAGAGTCCCAGAGGCTGAAGCCTCAGAAAAAGGGGGATCAATGGTGCTGCCCTAGTCCAGACCAAAGATTCTGGAAACTCACTAGAGAATCACTGGCAGAGTCCACTTTGGGAGAGTGAAGAATTTTGTTCCACCCAAGACAGCGTCCTATTGGATGGTGCTGCCTAGCTTAAGGAGGTTCTCCAGTTTGGCTCACTATCCCATATGCCCATCATTTGTAGACACACCCTCATGGACACACCCAGAAGCTCATTAATCATCGGCATCCTTTAATTCAATCAAGGTGACAATTAAATGTGCCATTACACATAGTATCAAATACACCTTCTCTCCAGCTGATAGTCTCTACTGTTTTCAACATATTGCATTGGTGTAGGGTGTTTGTTAGTTACTAAACCAGTGTTGAACATTTGATAAAGAGAATGGATGAAGCAACATTTAGGATAAGCCAAAGTTCATCCTTTACTTTAGGGTTCCTCTTCCTTGTGATGTGATTGTGTGTGTCACGTCGTATACAAGATAATGTCATACAGAAGAGTTTCACTGCTCTGGGAATCCTGTGTTCCACCTGTTCATCACTCCTCCTCATTCCTTCCTCCCTCTCTGCTCCCTAAGTCCCTGGCACCCATCAGTTCTGCTAGTGCATCTATAATGTTGTCTTTTCCAGAATGTTCTTGACTTGGAATCTTACTGCACTTGGCCATTTCAAACTGGCTTCTCTCACTTACCAGTCTGCCTTTAAGGGTGCTGTATCTTTCCAGGCTGCAGAGCTCATTTTCTGGGTGATGCTCTTTGGTGTGGTTAAACTTCAGCTTGTCCATTCAGTATTGAAAGGTGCATCTTCCTTGCATCTAGTTTTGGGCCGTTGTGGATATGGCTGCTGTAGTCACTGCAGTGAGGATTCCTGTGCCCATAATTTTCACATCATTTGCGTAGGCATTTTTTTTTGCATTTATGATTAAATTTTGCATTTATGATTATGAGCATCATTCATAGTTTTCTTTTCTATTTAATACTTTTCTTCATCTATTTAATTTGGATAATATGGTAACTTAAGCCTCAGAAACACTTAGGAGGTGTTAACTCCGCTTTTTTGTCCTGAAAAAAAAAAGGAGAAAACTGGTGGCAGTTCATGTGTATCTCATGGAAGCTTGTTTGAGATGTCAGAGCCTTGCCTTGCCTTTTTAGGAAGTAATTAGTTATTGAGTCTTTTTTTTTCCAGCAACCATGGGCTCATCTATTTTGTGCATTTCCCCTTGTGTGTAAGTTGTAGGAGCTTGTCTTTCTCAGAGAAATGGTCCAGTTTCTGCAAGTTGTGTAATTTATGTCAAGCGCATTTATGATAATCTTGAAGTCCCAATGCATTGTTGACGATGACACTTTTAAGTCTGTTAGTAGGTTTTCAGTCCTCATTTTTTTCTTTAATATTATTGTATATTTTACACTTTTTATTTCTTTTTATGTGGCAGTGAGGATTGAACCCAGTTTCTCCCAAGCACTAGGCAAGCACTCTTCCACTGAGCCACAACCCCAGTCCCTGTCCTCTGAATTCTTAGCCTTTTGTCAGTTAATCAGTGATGCTGATGTTCATGAAGAACTTGATTTTGCAGACTGCGGATTTCCTGATTGTGGTTTCACCAACACCTTCTGTGTTACCTACCTGTGGTCAATTTAGGTTTACCTTGCTCTTCTTTCTCTGGTTTTCATTGGTTGCTTTTAGCTCTTCTTTTCTGGAATGTGTGTTGGATGACTTAGATACCAATACAGCACCACCTCTGGTGTTCTCTATGAATTTCCTATGATGGACTTTTACATTTTTTTCTTTTAAAATGGTCACCTTTTCTTTTGAGTCACCTCTTTGTCCTGTGTCTGTTTAGAGCCCTGTGTTTCATGCCCCTTTCCCTGGAGGCTTTTTTTTTTTTTTTTTTGTAAGAGAGAGTGAGAGAGGAGAGAGAGAGAGAGAGAGAGAGAGAGAGAGAATTTTTAATATTTATTTTTTAGTTCTCAGCAGACACAATATCTTTGTTGGTATGTGGTGCTGAGGATCGAACCCGGGCCACACGCATGCCAGGCGCGCTACCGCTTGAGCCACATCCCCAGCCCCCCCCTGGAGGCTTTTCAGCTTTTTTTTTTCTCTTGGGTCACCTCTTTGTCCTGTGTCTGGTCAGAGCCCTGTGTTTTATGTCCCCTTCCCTGGAGGCTTTTCAGCTTCTTATGATCTTATTTCTGCTTTAGCTCTCATGTTCTTTGAGCATACATGGGATTTCACTGGTGGTGCACTTGTAGGGGTATGGTTTATGTCCTGTCGCGTGTTGCTGTGATCATGAGACCTCAGTGTGCTTCCTGTTTGGTTGAAGGTCCATGCAGCCCTCCTGTCTGCATCATTGTCCTGACAGAGTTGGGCTGATGTCTCCGAGTGTAATTGTGGATTCTTCATTGTTTGGGGTGTTTCTGTATGGTTTCAGTCCTTGAGTTTGCTTCTGTGTAAGTGGCAAGGACATTTTCTTTGTCTGTTCTATCACTGTGCAGACATCATAGCATGCTTACAGATGTGAGTGGTGGCCTCTTTCACACACAAACTGGGTGGGATAGTTCAGAATTCTGGGCTACAAACTTGTTGCTTTACCACACTCTGGAAGAGCTTCTGCCTTAGGTTTGTTTGCACCACCATTGCTATAGGCACAATGAATCTCTTTCACAACAGACAATCATTGCATATGTGGCCCAACCTTGATCAAAATGTCCTGGAACAGAACATTGGTATGTGTCTCATGAATGCATATTATGGTAGTGAACCGGCTACTGTTAAGAAGAGTTTGACAATCAATGGATATTCATTGTTGCTGTGAGACTTAGAAAAGTAGTGCCTGCTGTTTATTAAGAAGATTGTTTTGAGAGTTATAAAACATTGTAAGGCTGTTGTTTGGACAAGGTGACATTTTTGGTTTTTTTTTTTTTTTTTTTTAGAGAGAGAAGAGAATTTTTTTTTTAATATTTATTTTTTAGTATTCGGCAGACACAACATCTTTGTTTGTATGTGGTACTGAGGATCGAACCCGGGCCACACGCATGCCAGGCGAGCGCGCTACTGCTTGAGCCACATCTCCAGCCCATGGTGACATTTTTAGGTCATTGAGTTCTTTGTTTTTTTTTTTCATGTTTTTAATTGGTTTTATTGGTTTTTATTTTATTACAAAGCTCTTGACATATCGTAGTTCATACATTAGATTCAAGTGGGTTATGAACTCCCATTTTTATCCCAATTAGAGATTGCAGAATCACATCGGTTACACATCCACGTTTTTACATGATGCCATATTAGTGACTGCTGTATTCTGCTACCTTTCCTATCCTCTACTATTCCCCCTCCCATCCCCTCCCATCTTCTCTCTCTACCCCATCTACTACAATTCATTTCTCTCCTTGTTTTGTTTTTTTTTTCCCATTCCCCTCACAACCTCTTATATGTAATTTTGTATAACAATTGTGGTCTCCTTCCATTTCCATGCAGTTTCCCTTTTCTCTCCCTTTCCCTCCCTCCTCATGTCTCTGTTTAATGTTAGTCTTTTCCTCCTGCTCTTCCTCCCTGCTCTGTTCTTAGTTGCTCTCTTTATATCTCTTTATATCAAAGAAGACATTTGGCATTTGTTTTTTAGGGATTGGCTAGCTTCACTTAGCATAATCTGCTCTAATGCCATCCATTTCCCTGCAAATTCCATGATTTTGTCATTTTTTAGTGTTGCGTAATACTCCGTTGTGTATAAATGCCACATTTTTTTTATCCATTCATCTATTGAAGGGCATCTGGGTTTGTTCCACAGTCTAGCTATTGTGAACTGTGCTGCTATGAACATCGATGTGGCAGTATCCCTGTAGTATGCTCTTTTAAGGTCTTCAGGGAATAGTCCGAGAAGGGCAATAGCTGGGTCAAATGGTGGTTCCATTAGCAGCTTTCCCAGGAATCTCCATACAGCTTTCCAAATTGGCCGCACCAATTTGCAGTCCCACCAGCAATGTATAAGAGTACCCCTTTCCCCACATCCTCACCAGCACTTGTTGTTTGACTTCATAATGGCTGCCAATCTTACTGGAGTGAGATGGTATCTTAGGGTGGTTTTGATTTGCATTTTTCTGACTGCTAGAGATGGTGAGCATTTTTTCATGTACTTGTTGATTGATTGTATGTCCTCCTCTAAGAAGTGTCTCTTCATGTCTTTGGCCCATTTGTTGATTGGGTTATTTTTTTTAAGAGAGGGGGGGGAGAGAGAGAGAGAGAGAGAGAGAGAGAGAGAGAGAGAGAAGAGTTTTAATATTTATTTATTTTAATTCTCAGCGGACACAACATTTTTGTTTGTATGTGGTGCTGAGGATCGAACCCGGGCCGCACGCACACCAGGCGGGCGTACTACCACTTGAGCCACATCCCCAGCCCTTATTTGTTTTCTTATTGTTAATTTTTTTGAGTTTCCCAGCACCATTTGTTGAAGATGCTATCCTTCCTCCATTGCATGCTTTTAGCCCCTTTATCAAATATTAGCCCCTTTATCAAATATAAGATAGTTGTAATTTTGTGGATTAGTCTCTGTGTCCTCTATTCTGTACAATTCATCCACCCGCTTGTTTTGGTACCAGTACCATGCTGTTTTTGTTACTATTGCTCTGTAGTATAGTTCAAACTCTGGTATCGCTATACCGCCTGACTCACACTTCCTGCTTAGAATTGCTTTTGCTATTCTGGGTCTTTTGTTTTTCCATATGAATTTCATAATTGCTTTATCTCTTTCTACAAGAAATGCCCTTGGAATTTTGATTGGCATTGCATTGAACCTATAGAGAACTTTGGGTAATATTTCCATTTTGAAGATGTTAGTTCTTCATATCCATGAACAGGGTATATTTTTCCATCTTCTAAGGTCTTCTTCTATTTCTCTCTTTAGGGTTCTGTAGTTTCCATTGTATAAATCTTTCACCTCTTTTGTTAGGTTGATTCCCAAGTATTTTATTTTATTTTATTTTATTTTTTGAGGATATTGTGAATGGGGTGGTTGTCCTCATTTCCATTTCAGAAGATTTGGCACTGATATACAGGAATGCCTTTGATTTATGCGTGTTGATTTTATATGCTGCCTCTTTGGTGAATTCATTTATTAACTCTAGTAGTTTCTTTGTAGACCCTTTTGGGTCTGTTAGATATATTATCATATCATCCACAAATAGTGATAATTTAAGTTCTTCTTTTCCTATTTTTATGCCTTTAATTTCTTTCATCTGTCTAATTGCTCTGGCCAGTGTTTTGAGAAGTATATTGAATAGAAGTGGTGATAGAGGGCATCCCTGTCTTGTTCCAGATTTTAGAGGGAATGCCTTCAGTTTTTCTCCATTCAGAATAATGCTAGCCTGAGGTTTAGCATATATAGCTTTTGCAATGTTGATGTAAGATCCTGTTATCCCTAGTTTTTCTAGTATTTTGAACATAAAGGGATGTTGTACTTTGCCGAATGCTTTTTCTGCATCTATCGAGATGATCATGTGGTTCTTATCTTTAAGTCTATTGATGTGGTGAATAATATTTATTGATTTCCGTATATTGACCTGCCTTGCATCCCAGGGATGAATCCTACTTGATCATGGTGCACTATTTTTTTGATATGCTTTTGTATTCAATTCACCAGGATTTTATTGAGGATTTTTGCATCTATGTTCATTAGAGATATTGGTCTGTAGTTTTCTTTCTTTGAAGTATCTTTGTCTGGTTTTGGTATCAGGGTGATGTTGGTCTCATACAATGAATTTGGAAGATCTTCTTCTTTTTCTGTTTCTTGAAATAACTTGAAAAATATTGGTATTAATTCTTCTTTGAAGGTTTTGTAAAACTACACTATATATCCATCTGTTCCAGGGCTTTTTTGGTTGGTAGTCTTTTGATGGCTTCTTGTATTTCCACCTTTGTCATTGGTCTGTTTAAATTGTGTGTATCTTCCTGACTCAATCTGGGCAAATCATATGACTTAAGAAATTTATTGATATCTTCACTATCTTCTATTTTATTGGAATACAGGTTTCAAAATAATTTCTAATTGTCTTCTGTATTTCTGTATCATCTGTTGTGATATTGCCTTTTTCATCCCATATGTTGGTAATTTGAGTTCTGTCTCTTCTTCTCTTCATTATTATGGCTAAGGGTCTGTTGATCTTATTTATTTTTTCAAAGAACCAACTTTTAGTTTTATCAATTTTTCAATGTTTTTTTTTTTTTTCAATTTTGTTGATTTCCGTTCTGATTTTAATTATTTCTTGCCTTCTGGTACATTTTCTGTTGCTTTGCTCTTCCTTTTCTAGGGTTTTGAGATGAAGTGTGAGTTCATTTATTTGTTGGTTTTTTCTTTTTTTGAGGAATGACCTCCAGGCAATGAATTTCCCTCTTAAAACTGCTTTTATTGTGTCCCATAGATTCCAATATGTTGTGTCTGTATTTTCATATATCTCTAAGAATTTTTTGATTTCCTCCTTTATGTCTTCTGTAACCCATTGATCATTCAGTAACATATTGTTCATTTTCCAGGTGATGCAGGATTTTTCCAGCCTTCTTTTATCATTGACTTCCAGTTGCATTCCATTATGATCAGATAAGATGCATGGTATTATCTCCACCCCTTTATATTTACTAAGCGTTGCCCTATGGCATAATATATGGTCTATCTTTGAGAAGGATCCATGTGCTGCTGAGAAGAACGTGTATCCACTTGATGATGGTTGATATATTCTATATATTTCGGTTAAGACTAGGTTATCAATTTTGTTATTGAGTTCTATAGTTTCTTTATTCAGCTTTTGTCTGGTGGATCTGTCCGATGGAGAGAGCGGTGTGTTGAAGTTACCGATAATTATTGTGTTGTGGTCTATTTGACTCTTGAACTTGAGGAGAGTTTGTTTTATGAACGTTGCAGCACCATTGTTTGGTGCATACATATTGATATTTGTTATGTCTTGTTGGTGGATGGTTCATTTTAACAGTGTATAGTGGCCTTCTTTATCCCTTTTGATTAACTTAGGTTTGAAATTGATTTTATTCTATATGGGTATGGCCACTCCTGCTTGCTTCTGAGGACCATGTGAATGGTATGATTTTTCCCAGCCTTTCACTTTCAACCTGTGTATGTCTTTTCCTATCATATGAGTCTCCTGAAGGCAGCATATTGTTCGATTCGTTTTTTTAATCCAGGTTACTAGCCTTTGTCTCTTGATTGGTGAATTTAAGCCATTAACGTTTAAGGTTACTATTGATAGATTGTTTGTAATTCCAGACATGCTTATTTATTTATTTATTTTAATATGACTCGTTTTTCCTTTTTGGTTATACTTTATTGTTCTTCCGTTTACTGGGGTACCTCCCAAAGTTAGTTTTGGGTCCTGTTTTTCAATTCCTCTTCCTGTAGTGTTTTGCTCAGAATGCCTTGCAGTGTTGGTTTTCTGGCTGTGAATTCTTTTAACTTTTGTTTATCATGAAATATTTTAATTTCATTGTCAAATCTGAAGCTTAATTTTTCTGCATACAGTATTCTTGGTTGGAATCCATTATTTTTCAGTGTTTGAACTATGTTGTTCCAGGATCTTCTTGCTTTCAACGTCTGTGATGAAAAATCAGCCGTCAACCTAATTGGTTTACCCCTGTATGTAATCTGCCTTCTTTCTCTCATAGCTTTTAATATTCTCTCCTTGTTCTGTATGTTGGATATCTTCATAATTATGTTCTTGGAGTTGGTCTATTAGGGTATTGTATGTTTGGGGTCCTGTAGGCTTCCAGGATTTGGCAATCCTTTCCATCTTTCATATCTGGGAAGTTTTCTAGGATTCTTTCATTCAATAGGTTGTTCATTCCTTTGGTTTGAATCTCTATACCTTCTTCTATCCTGATGACTCTCAATTTTTTTTTATAACATCCCATATTTCTTGGATAGATTGCTGGTGATTTTTTAGCATCCTTTCTGTGTTGACTATATTCTTCTCAAGTTGATACACTTTGTCTTCATTATCTGATGTTCTGATTTCTATTTGATCTAGTCTATTTGTAATATTCTCATTTGAATTTTTAATTTGGTTTATGGTTTCCTGCATTTCTAGGATTACTGTTTGATTTTTTTTTTTAATCTCTATCTCCTGGTATAGGTCATTCGTTGCCGTTTGAATTTGCCTATTTAATTCATTTTCAAAGTATACTTTAATTGTTTGGACTTGCTGTCTAAAGTCTTCTCTAAGATTCCGTTCCATCTGAATTAGGTATGCATTGAGTTCTTTCTCTGTCCATTTTTCTGAAGCCTCTAGGTACTCCTGTGAATTTAAGCTTTCCAGTATTGTTTGTAATCCTTTTTTCCCTTGTTTTTTCATGGTGCTCACATTGCTTTCCAACTCTGTTTGACTGCTGTGTTTCTGTTTTCTTCTTTAAAGTTGTTTTGGTTTTCATAGTTCCAATATCTCTCCTTTGTGTTAGGAGACAATGTTTAGAGATGTTGGGTTTAATTGTGCTTTATGGTAAATTCATTAGTTTCATTAGAGGCCTACAGAATTTGATGGCATGTATAGAATTGAGTTTTGAACTTAGGATTTTATGATGAGGTCGGGCGCTTTGATGGTATGGAGGTTAGTATATGTTAGCTTCCTTGGGGGGTTGCTCAGATGCAGGCGGATAGTAACAAGAGAATAGACAGGAGTACTTGGGGGTAGTTAAGGGCTTAGTCAGACTATGGACTGATTCGTAGTATTCATCTATTTGCATTAAGTAAGTTGTATGTAATATGGGTGGTCGTGCTTAAGAGGAAAGATGGGGAAAAAGTAAGGAAGCAAACCAAGAAAGAGAGAGGGACAGAGGAAAGAAAGAGAAAATAATAGAATAGAAAAGGAAATGATAATAAAAAAATAATAAAATGCAGTAAAATAGAAATTATATTTAAAAAAATCATAGTATAATTGTAGAAAAGAAAAAAAAATTAAAATTAAAAAAAATTAAAAGAAAAAGGGACACTGTTAAGCTTCTATTTTCTTCGCTTCCAGTAGGTGGTGCTGTGCCTTCCGGGCCAAGATTCTGTCCTCTGGCTATAGGAAACAGTCCATGTGAGGCCGCTCCCTCCTCCCCCCACTGGTGTCTCTCAAAACCTGTTAGCTTAGGTTAATTCCTGGTTTCTAGTCCCCTGGCTTCTCCTGTCTGCCGGGTCTATCCCCGTGTGGTACCTCTCGGCAGTTCAAACTACGCTCTGTGCCTGCAGTTTCCTGGACGTGGAGTGCGGCTTTTGGGAACCGGCACCTTATTGTTTTGATTTTCTCCGCTAGCCTCTCCTCCTAGAGCTGGCAAAACAGGTATTGTTTTCTCTGCTGTTGGGAGGGAGGAGTTGGGGGTCAGGTGCCTTTGCCTTTACCCCATGCCTCTACTCACATTCACTCTGTTAATCACACCCCCAGAAAGCCAGGGAGAGATTTTATGTGATTACCCCACTGTATGGAAAATGGTTTTAATGTCACAGACCTGTTCTATCACTGAATGAGATGCGATGAGTCAAAAACTGGCGATGGTGATGTCAGCTCTCCAAAATGGTGGCCGCTGGCTTCCTCGGTGGTCTGACCAGTGTGGAGGACAGGACTGGACTGCTTCCTTCCCCTGTCTCAAACCCAGAATTCAGCACTGAGCACAGTGAGGGCACAGCCAGAAGGCGCCCACAGAATCAGGAGCACTGTATCTCTGCGTTGCTAGCTTGCCATTTCCTGGCGAGCGCCGCAGTCTCTAGCAGTGGGGCAAGTCGCTGAATAAGCAGCTTGAATCTCCGTGCAGACAAATCGCTCACGGTTGAGCCCCAGTAACCGATCCTCGGGAGATGGAAATCCTTCCTCTAGGTTTTGGTGCACCCCAGTTTTGCTGGAAATTCCTAACAAGATAGCTTTTGGCTGTTCTAACTCATCACTCACCCGCACAGTGACACAGTACATGGGGGTGATGCACTCCATCCGCCTCCATCTTCCAAGTCCTCATTGATTTATTTCTAAGACACATGCCATCATTTTACTTACCCCATTCTGCTTTGACAGTAACCACAAGAAACTATCAAATTGTTGTGTTTATTAATAAATAAATTAAATTAACCAAATAGAGAACTCATGTATGTTTTAGTCATTTAATAGTAAGCTAGTTGACTATATTTGTTCTGGAGTAAAGCACCTGCAAACTGCTATTTGTTCTTAGTGTAATCACACAGAATGAGCTCAATCTCCAGTTAACATATTGTGACCACCTGTGTGAAATGTTGTCTATGAAGGAATCTCCTTAGTGACCCCATGCCCAGAGGGTGGGAGTGGGGGCTGGTTCTAGGCAATTCTTTAAGTATGGAACAATAGGTTTTCAGAGGAAACAAGACATCAGTAAATACCATGTTGCCTATATTAACAATGTAGATACAGGGAGCCACTGTAGTTGGCAGAATCTCTCTCAAATGCTTATTTTCAGGATTCCTCCATTTTTCTACTCATCACCTTTCTTTTCTAAAGATAAGTACTATCAGAAGTGCTTATATTAGCTCTGTACCACACAGGACGTTTCTAGGACATGTAATAGAGGGGCAACCATTAAAGAAGTTAGGAGTGATCTGGGAGCCTGTCTTACTTCCTGTGAACTCACCAAAGGAAGGGTATAAATCACTATGATGTTTGCCTTATGTGTAGCCAATTTCTAGTGTAGGAATGGGTGTAAGAAATTGAATGCAGTAAAGATTTGATGGACCAAATCATGGAATTAATCAGGAGGCCAGGGAATCATGTGAACATCATGCATGTTGAGTGCAGATTTCTCATGCTGTCATTCTCTCCTGGCCTCCACTATATATTTGTGGGATATTTCAGATCTCAGTGACCTTTTAGGATGTGGCTGTGAACTTCACCAAGGAGGAGTGGGCTTTTCTGGATGCTTCCCAGAAGAACCTTTACAGAGATGTGATGCTGGAAGTCCTCAGAAACCTGGCTTCTATAGGTAATAATGATGGTTTATTTTGGTCATTTATGTAGAAGGTGAAAAGGAAATCAGTTGGTAAATTATTGAAGCATAAATGGCACCTACAATTTGGCAAAGCATTTCTAGCACCTAAATATTCATAAAGGTTGTTATGTTCTCTCATTTTAGGAAACAAGTGGGAAGACAAGACCACTAAAGTTCAGATTGAAAACTCTGGAAACAACCTAAGGTAACTCTACTCACAAGCGGAATTTTTGAAGGAATTCAGAACTGTCATATAATTTTTAAAGCAAACCAACCGAAGAAGTATGCATAACTTGAAATGTATTTATTTTTTTAATATTTTTTTTTACCAGAAATATATACTTATCTGTAACAGGTATTCAGTCTTTTCAAAGTATTTGACAAGCAAAAAGTAGTATGAATTGCATATGTGAATATCACTATATGAATACTAGCCACAGAGAAGCTGTGTTGCAAAGGATTGTTTCCTTTCAATCTCTTTATTTTCAGGCAGCTTTAACAAGTCAGAAAATCTAGCCTTTACCTGATGTTGGTAGAAATGTAAAGACCTATAAATAAATAGAAAATTGTGAATGAGTTAGGTATCAATTATGTGCTGGTCACTTCTTCTTCAAAGAAGTCCTATGGTAAACTTCAAACTTTCCCCACAGAGTAGTGTGGGGAAACCTTCAAATAGATTCCAATTCTTAATCAAACAAAGAAAAATTTTAATAGAGTAAATCCATGTGACTTCATTATGTGTGCAAAAGATTTCATATGTCCTTCATTCCTTCATAGGCACATCACATCTCACTCTGGACACAAATACTACAAGCATGAGGAATGTGAAGAGAAGCCATGTGAATTTAAACAATATAGGAAATCTCTGGTTTCTCTCAAAAGTGTTCACACACAAATGTTGTTACAAACTGGAGATAGACCATATGAACGTACAGTATGTGGGATAGTCATCAGTTGTTCCAATGACATTCAAAGAAATGAAGAAACTCATACTGGGTGGCAACCCTATGAATGTCAACAATGTGGTGAAGCCTCTTCTTCTCTCCTAGGTGTTCAAAGACACATGATAACACACAGTGGAGGTAAACCTTTGCAATGTGAGGTATGTGGGAAAGCCTTTCATTTCTCCTCTTTATTTAGAAGACATGAAAGAACTCATTCTGGAGAGAAACTCTATGAATGTAAACAAGATGGTCAAACCTTTATCTCACACAGAAGTCTTCAAAAGCACAGGATCACACAAACAAGGAATGCACATTTCAAATGTAAGGTATGTGGGAAAGACTTTGCTTAT